>NC_056744.1:1440290093-1440292593 GCF_019279795.1 Protopterus annectens | reverse complement strand
GGGTTAGGGCGCGGGTCAGGTAAGTGTGCGGTTGTGTGGAAGTTAGGGTTAGGGGGCGGGTTAGGTGAGTTAGGGTTAGGGCGCGGGTGAGGTGAGTGTGCGATAGTGACGGTCCTTAGGATTAGGGTTGGGTTAAGGTAAGTGGATAGCTAGTAGTATATGTAAAGTTTAGATTAGGTTTAGGTGTAGGATTTTAAGTGTATGTGTTTGGATTGCTGTTTTTTGTGTGTGTTTGTGTTGTGTGTATGTTTCACGGAATAGCGATTTTTTTCCCTGGGAAAAAAATCGCTATTCTGACTGTTCGATGTTTGCGGATTTCGGTGTTTAGGGTTGGATATTATAACATTCGATCTTTGTAGATTTTGATGTTATAATATAGACCCATATATATATATATATATATATATATATATATATATATATATATATATATATATACACCCACCCACACAAAAACCTTCACACACATACATAGTCACCATTTTAATCTTCTACCACACAGTTTAACCCATCAATATCACACTTTGTTGATTTGCGCTGTAGACAAATCACATACAGTCAACTATAGCATAGCAGTTAATATTTTTATTTGGTCGTTGATGTGTGAGTGAAGTTAGTATATAAGTAAGGGGTGTAGGGGTAAATTAGGTATGTGCAGGACAGAGTTACTGTATATCAAATCAGCTAGATGAGACAGCACAACCCTTTTTGGTCCATTAAGAAAAAGAGCTGCATGCAAGAGAAGGAAGGATAAATGTCATAACACAGAAAAGAAGGTCTGTTGCAGTGCAATACCAGTAGTGTGTATGTTGACTCACATTAATGGCATGCTTAGTTCCAAGCAAACAAGCCAAATTAACACAATGGCAATGTATAGCTGAGCAGAATGTTGTATTTAGATGTTGACCACTCACAAATAGAAAGTATTAGTTTTCCCTACGCAGTTAGATGGTCAAGGGGTGATGCATTTGATGGCTTATTAGCAATAATGTGAATGCCAAAGGTTGCATTTATGAATGCTTTAATGCACACACACACACACACACACACACACATATATATATATATATATATATATATATATATATATATATATATATATATATATATATATATATATATGTTTATCCTAAACCTAAACAGATTATAAGTACAAAGCATTCAATAAAGCAAACTGGTAGGTTTGAAAGTAGAAATATAAAATACGGTGAATGTGTTCTCAGCATAAAATGCTAAATTCCATGAAATCTTATGATTTTTCCAGTACTCCAACAGTCATTTTTAAAAAAATATTCTGGTATTTTCTACAAGAAATAGCAAAATTAGTGTCTCGGAGCATAATCCGCTCTCCTAATATTATTCACCATCGTGTTTGTCTTTGTATTGTTATCCTAAAATGGTAGGATGACAGTCTAATGGTCAAAGAATTTAGTCAGCTTCCACTTCCTCCCTCGTCTGGAATTTGGAATTCTCTAGTCTGCTTCTGGTAGACTGAAATCCCCATGAATTTTACCCACCCCTCCTACCCACTCTTTTATTCTATCCTCCAGAGTTTTCCTCCCTTGATGTGTGTGAGGGAATGATACACTATATCAAGCCATCAGCTCTCCCTTTTTCTCTAACTTGAGTGACCTAACACTTAACTTAGGTTCTCACACTGCTGCTCTCCTGTTCCCCCCATTCTTGGCTTGGTGTTCTTGGTGTTCTTCATATTCTTTGATCATATATTTGATGCTCTTCTTTATATGGATTGCTATTCCACCCCATCTTTTTCTTCTCAGTTATTCCTGTATATCCTATACTTGGCATCTCCATGTCTCACTCCTTCTTGCCAGTGGCCATTTTTTTGTGGTACCAGCAATGTTCATGCTCTCCTGTTGCATTGTCACTTATTGGTCCCCATCTTCCTACCTAGACTCCTTGCAATCCAAAGTAAAGGGAGTTGCTGGCATCATAGATTTATGGATGGAGTGTAACAACAAAGAACAATGATCATCATCAAGGGAAGATTTCACTGTACAGTTTTACCATAATATGAACCATAATATACTTAATTAATATGACAAAATCCACCATTTACATCACTTCCTTTTATACCACAATTGTTTCGACATCATTTCCTACTAGTATTAATCCTTAAAAGGACATGTCAGTATAAAATTCACTCAGCCAAACAGTAGTCACTTCCTTAACACAATGTCTACTAATAAAAAACTATTTGTATAATGCAAACTTGTAATAATGTTCTTAATATAACTACATTTGCAATACATACAAACACTAAATTTTATGACAAAAAAATTAACAATTAACATAATTTAAATAACTTTTCACAGAAACTTTGTCATTAATGCCAGGCGTTACATCAGCTCTTAAAATCCTTTTAAGAGCTGATGTAACGCCTGGCATTAATGACAACATTTCTGTCAAAAGTTATTTACATTTTGTTAATTTTTAATTTTTTTGTCATAAAATTTTGTGTTTCTATGTATTGCAAATG